>NC_057808.1:308210636-308225636 GCF_018294505.1 Triticum aestivum | reverse complement strand
ATTCCAAGGGTGCCACTGGAAAGATCAGATGAAATCGCTTGAAAACGATATAAAGATCATTGGAATCGGAGTTACGGTTTGGAAATGACAAGCGTTTTAATATATGACACCGGTCTGCGATTTACAGCAAGTAGGCATCTATATGCAATGCAACGAACATGCTACAGCCACCAAACATGACAACAAAATACATGGCAGGGATGCACACAAGATGCTTAACAAAAGACTAGCATTGAGCTACGGCCAATTCATCCATTATGAGGTTCAAACAAGCATGGCAAAAACGCAAATGCAAAACAGATTCCAGACTTAGTGAAATTAACACTAGTCTGAAATTTCAGATCACGAAGCCCTCTTTGGAGCAGCAAAACAACATGATACATGACCTCAATATGACAAGTAAGAACATGTCATGGAGCTACTCAACAAGCTTAACAAAAGTACCAAAGTGACCTGAGGCCAAAAGGGATCACAAAATATAGTAACGGGCACACGAACATAGCTAAAACACAATCAGTTTTCAGACTTAGTGAAAACTGAGACATGCTGAAATATAACTCGCGAAGGCATGTAAACGAGCTCGATGCACTCACCACGGTGCAAGTCATGGCAAGGCAAGCATACATCCATTAAGAAGGCACAAAATACTAGTTAGACATTGCAAGATCAATGGCATAGCATGCACGGATCAACTACAATAGCATCGGCAAAATCGCAAACGAGTTGACGATCTGCCCAGATTCACAACGAAGCAAAAGTAGAGCTCGATTGACTCAAGCTACGGTGCTCCAAAATTGCAAACAAAGACATGGATGGATAGAGCATAACATGATTAACAAAAATCCTTTACTGATCATCCTCAAAAGAGGCACGGATCACTAAGAAACAAGCTGAACATATGGCATCATGAACTAAATAATCCCAGACTTAGTGAAAACAACTAAGTCTCTGAAAACAGATTTACCGGGTGCCTCACTTTGCAAGCTTGCATAAGTCACCACACACATCCTAAAAATGCATGGGTTGCACCTCTAGAAAGAAGACAAAATGCTTAACAAAACATGTGAAGGACTCACAGGCATAGGATGCACACAATAATCATGGCAAAAATGACAAAAGTCTAAGATGAACTAGCAGATCTGACAATTAACTCACGAAGGCTCCTTCTAACAGCATTTCGGGAATTAAGATGAGCTCAAATGAAAATGGTGCAATGGAAAGAAATGATGTACTCATCGGGCGAACATTTTGATATATTATATGCCCAAATCGGAGCTACGGATGCAAAGTTACGGGCGGTCAAAGTAGGCATAAAAACTTAGGGGGGAGAGGGAAAAGTCAACCGGCTAGGGTTTTTTGGATCTAGGTCTGGGTGACACTGTAGCAGGTACTATTCACGACACTGTTCACCGGCGCGGGATTTGAGGTTCGCCGGCGTCGAGGGAGGTGGCCGGAGTGGAACTTGAGGGGAGGAGAGGCCGGTCGGCGTGGGGGCTCGCCGGGGCGGCGACTTGGCGTGGTGGGGCGGCGGCAGCTTCGAGGCGAGGCGGCGGCGAGCTCCGGCGGCTTGGGCCGACGACGCGAGGTAGTGCGGGCGGCCGGCGAAGCTCCGGTGCGGCGGCGCGCGGTCTCCGGGGCGGGGTCGCGCGGGAGGAAGACGGCGGCGGGGCGATGGGCTCTCGGGGCGAGGAGGCGGCGGAGGGAGTTGGGCCCCGCGGGCCAGACGCGGGCCCCGCGGGCCTGACGCGGCGGGAGGCGGCGAAGTGGTCCCGGCGGTGGCGGCGAATGGGCGCGTGCCACGTGGCGGCTGAGGTGCGTAGTCGGACACGTCCGCCTCGCGCGGTTTCGTCCGGCGGCGGCGGGAGAGATGGATCTAGGGTTAGGGGTGGTAGAGACCCGGGATTTTCGAGGGGGGTGTATATATAGGCATAAGTGGAGCTAGGATAGTCCAAATGAGGTGCGGTTTTCGGCCACGCGATCGTGATCGAACGCTCTAGGACATGGAGCAGAGTTTGGTGGGTATTGGGACAAATTGGAGGGGTGTTGGGCTGCAACACACACGAGGCCTTTTCGGTCCCTCGGTTAACCGTTGGAGTATCAAACGAAGTCCAAATGATACGAAACTTGACAGGCGGTCTACCGGTAGTAAACCAAGGCCGCTTGGCAAGTCTCGGTCCAATCCGGAAATGTTTAACCCCCACACACGAAAGAAAGCTAGAAATGACCACCGGAGGAGAACGAAGCACCGGAATGCAAAACGGACAACGGGGAAAATGCTCGAATGCATGAGATGAACATGTATGCAAATGCGATGCACATGATGACATGATATGAGATTCATGAAAACGAAAACAACACACGGAGACAAAGACCCGAACCCGAGAAATAAATATAACTTAACGCCGGAAACGGCAAGAGTTGGAGTACAAATTGGGAAAGTTACATCCGGGGTGTTACAACACTCCACCACTACGAAAAGATCTCGTCCCGAGATCTAGGACTGAAAGAACACCGGGTACTCAGAACGGAGGTGATCCTCGCATTCCCAGGTAGCTTCACGGTCGGAATGGTTTGACCACTTAACTTTGAGAAATTTGATTGACTTGTTGCGAGTCTTGCGTTCAGTCTCTTCGAGAATAGCAACTGGGTGCTCACGATAAGAGAGATCTTCTTGGAGCTCAATGTCCTCGAAGTTGACGGTGCGGTTAGAAGTCTTGAAGCACTTTCGAAGCTGAGAGACATGGAACACGTCATGAACATTTGCAAAGGTTGAAGGAAGCTCGAGTTGATAGGCGAGGTCGCCTCTCTTGCTGACAATCTTGAAAGGTCCCACGTATCTAGGGGCAAGCTTCCCTTTGATACCGAAGCGACGAGTACCTTTCATAGGAGAGACGCGGAGGTAAACATGATCTCCGATCTCGAAAGCCAAATCACGGTG
Source organism: Triticum aestivum (assembly GCF_018294505.1). Lineage (NCBI taxonomy): Eukaryota > Viridiplantae > Streptophyta > Magnoliopsida > Poales > Poaceae > Triticum > Triticum aestivum. Next base: position 308,222,698 of record NC_057808.1, on the reverse strand, counting down.
CTTACTATCATAGTAGCTCTTCTGGCGGGATTGGGCTGCTTTGAGGTTATCACGAATGACTTTGCACATTTCTTCTGCTTCTGTGATTAAGTCATTACCCAGTAGCTGACGTTCACCGGTTTCAGACCAGTTGAGAGGGATACGGAACTTCCTGCCATATAGAATTTCAAATGGGGCCTTGCCCAAACTTGCTTGAAAACTGTTGTTGTATGAGAATTCAGCATAAGGAAGACAATCCTCCCACTTCATGCCGAAGGAGATCACACAAGCCCTGAGCATATCTTCAAGAATCTGGTTGATGAGCTCGACTTGACCGCTTGTTTGAGGATGGAAAGCAGTGCTGAAGCGGATGTTGGTGCCCATGGCCTTCTGAAAAGAATCCCAAAACTTCGAGGTAAAGATGCTGCCACGGTCTGAAGAGATCACTTGAGGAATACCGTGCAGAGAGACAATGCGAGAGGTATAGAGTTCCGCCAATTGAGCTGCAGTGATCGACTCCTTGATAGGCAGAAAATGAGCCACTTTGGTAAGTTTGTCGATGGCAACAAATATAGCATCATTGCCACGCTTGGACTTTGGAAACCCAGTCACGAAGTCCATTTCAATGTGGTCAAACTTCCATTCTGGAATGGCAAGAGGTTGGAGGAGACCTGCTGGCCTTTGGTGTTCTGCCTTCACTCTTCTGCAGACATCACATTCATTCATGAATTAAGCGATCTCGCGCTTCATTTGAGTCCACCAATAAGCTTGCTTAAGGTCCTGATACATCTTCGTGCTCCCAGGGTGGATGGAGAGGAGAGAATTGTGAGCCTCGTTCATGATCACTTTACGAAGTTCACCTTTGGGCACAACAATACGATCCTCAAAGAAGAGAGTGTCCTTGTCATCAAGGCGGTAGCACTTATACTTGGACTGACTCTTGGCAATTCCAATCTTCACCTTTTTCACCATAGCATCAAGAAGTTGGGCTTGGCGAATCTGGTTTTCTAAGGTAGGAGAGACTTGAAGGTTGGCGAGGAAACCTTGAGGAACAACTTGCAGATTAAGTTTGCGGAAAGCTTCACAAAGCTCGGGTTGATAAGGCTTGAGAATCAGACTGTTGCAGTAGGCCTTTCTGCTCAAAGCGTCAGCAATCACATTGGCCTTGCCTAGAGTATACTCAATACTCGGATTATACTCTTGAATCATTTCGACCCATCGAGTTTGCCTGAGGTTGAGATTAGGCTGAGTGAAGATATACTTGAGACTCTTGTGATCAGTGAAAATGTCCACTTTTCTTCCCAATAGAAGATGTCTCCAAGTCAAAACAGCATGCACAACTGCCGCCAACTCGAGATCATGAGTGGGGTAGTTCTTCTCATTAGGCTTCAACTGGCGAGATGTATAAGCAACAACTTTCTTCTCTTGCATCAAAACTGCGCCAAGACCTTGGAGAGAGGCATCACAAATGTCACATCCCTAATTCTGGCCTGTCCTATGCCTGCTTCCATCTGAGCATCATGTTTAAATTTTTTGAAACCTGAACTGAGGAATTCAGAAGCCTCAAAACCCTAAATAAAAGAAGGGCAGAAACCCTAAAAATCTCATTCATTGTTCCAAAATGCTCTTCTTAAATGTTTGATAATTTTTGGCAAGGGTTCTGGTCCCAACCAAAATATTGAACATTTTTAAGGATTTATTTTTGGGATTTTGAATTTAATTCATTAGCTATTTGAATTTGAATTATATTCGTATAATTAGAATATAATTTCAGATACCCCTGAAATATTTTATAAGCTTATGGAAAAGTCCATCTAGCAATATAAAATATTCAGAGGAGTTTTTGGCATTGTTTGAATTATTTTGAATTCAAAACAGTGGCAAAATAAATTAAATAAAACAAAACAGAAGAAAAAAAATAAAAAGAACAGAAGCCTACCTGGGCCATTTACCTGTAGCCGGCCCAGCTGGCCAGCCCATCCGGCCGGCCCAGCCCACCTCCTTCCCCCCTTGTCATCTTCCTCCTTTGCCAGGAGGACGAACAGAGGCAAGGCGTGGCGCGCGCCCGAGAGGCCTCGTCCACCTCCTGCTTCCCCCTGGCCACCTCCTGCTTCCTCTCGTCGCCCTGGACCCCGTCCGCGATGCCACGCACCCCCCCCCCCAGGCCTCTCACTCTCTCCCCGAGCTCCTCTCTTCCTCTGGCTCTCTCGCGCGCAGCCACCGAACACACCCGTCGCCGCCGACGAGCATCACCGCGGCCACCGTCCACCCCGTGCCTCTCCGATGAGTTCAGAGGAGCCGCCATCGCCTTCTGCGTCTTCTACACCAACCCATTCGACCGCGGGAGCCCTGAAGCGTCTTCCCGGAGCTCGTCCCCAACCTTCGGCCGCCGGCGAACTTCCGAGGATTCGCGAGCTCCAGCCCCTCCCCGGCCTCGCCGTTGCCTCTACCGGATCCGCTGTGAGCTCCTCTTCCATTTCCCCTCCTCCCCGCGCTCGTTCCTGCACGCTAGCCGCCCTTTTCACCGGGGCCGTGAGCTCCTCACCGCCGGCGATGACGCGGACAAGGCCAGAGCCACCGGAGCTAGCTACCGAGCACGACAACGTGCTCCACACCTCACCAGGAACCTAACTCACACACCAGCTTCCCCTCCCGTGCCCCCTAACGCCAACCCCGACCTCGCCCGAACTCCGGCCACCGCCGCGAGCTTGCCTCCGGTGAGCTCGGGCCACCTCAGCCCCTGCCGTTTGCACAGATGGATGCGGGCGAGTCCCAGCTCCACGTAGACGCCCTCATCCGCCCGTTTGGCCGCCGGAGCAAGAAGTCCGAACGCCTCCGCCGTCTCGGCCTCGCCGGCGTCAAGCCGCCGGCAGGTTAGGCCCTGCTGACCAGGGGTTTGACCCCCCCTGGGTCGATGACAGGTGGGGCCAGCCCCCCTGTTAATTAGTTTAGTTTATTTTAATTTAATTACCCCCCTGCTAACACTGACATGTGGGCCCTAGTGCCCTAATCTTTAATTAAACTAAACTAAACCCCCCTGTTTAACCTGTGACGCTGACATATGGGTCCCACAGGTCAGTTTGACCTGGACGGCGCCCGTTGACCTGCTGACGTCACTATGAGGTCATGCTGACGCAATAATCCCTTTCTGGAATTTAAATAAATCTTAAATGATTTAATAATTCCAGAAAATGCCTAAAACTTCTAAAAATCATAGAAAATTAACCGTAACTCCAAATTAAATAAATTATATATGAAAAATTATCAGAAAAATTCAAGGAATCCATCTGTACCACTTTCATGCATGTTAGAACAACTTATAGCTGCTGTTTAGCACAAATCAATTAAATGGCATTTGAATAATCACATATGGAGTTTGAATTTGAATCTTGTATTCAAACCAACTTCATTTAATCTGTTGCTAGTTTCATTAGCTCAAAACACATTCATATTGCCATGTCATGAGCATGCATCATATTGTTGCATTGCATTGATTGTGTTCTTTCTGTGTTGCCGGCATTTATCCCCTCTCGATAGACGTGATATCGATGATGTGATCGTTGACACTGATGAAGACTCAATGCTATCTTCAGAAGTGCCAGGCAAGCAAAACCCCCTTGTTCATTCCGATAAAATCCCACTCTCTCGCTCCTGCTCTCTTTTACTGCATTAGGACAACACCGATTCATCTGTTACTTGTTGCGGTAGATGAACCCCTTTATCCTTTGCATGACCTGTCATTGCCACAGTAAATAGATGAAACCCACTAGCATGAGTAGGAGTTGTTTGAGCCCTGTTGTGCCTACTCATTCTTGCTTGTTTGTCATGCCTGCTACTGCTTAGAGTTGAGTCAGGTCTGATTCATCAGGGATGAATCAGAGGTGTGTGAACTTGTTCTACTGTGTGTGAGCTAAGTGTGTGAACACGATTTGGTAAAGGTAGCAGTGAGAGGCCATGTAGGAGTACATGGTGGGTTGTCTCATTGCAGCCATCCTCAGGAACTGAGTTCTGTGTTTGTGATCCATGACTCAGCTACTACCATACATTGGGCCCTGAAATATGACCCCGCTCGACTTCTTATTCACCCTTGTCCTCTGTCCAGGAGTTGCAAGTAGTTTCTGGTGTTTGTAGTATGCTGGAGGCCGTGGACAGCGCTGACCGTAGGGGTGGGCTGTGATGCGATAGGCACGTGGCCGGGTAACCGGGCGCCCGTTTGGTGTCACGGAACCCTGTTCACATCGTTTGGGGCTGTGAGCGAAACTCCGGCCGGATCTCCTCATGGATGGAACCCGAATAGGCGATAAACCTGGACTAGAGACTTGAGTGTTTAGGTAGGTCGTGGTCTACACCCACGTCGGCTTTCTCTTGAAGTCTGCCGAGCACATGTCGTGTGCAGACGCTAAGTGGTGGAAACATGTATGAAGAAGTACACCCCTGCAGGGTTAATATCATCTATTCGAATAGCCGTGTCCGCGGTAAAGGACTTCTAGGTTGCTTATATCAGTTCATAGACAAGTGAAAGTGGATACTCTAAAATACGCAAGATAAGCGTGAGTGCTATGGATGGCGTTCTCGTAGGGAGACGGGAGCGGATCCATAGTGGTGTATTGATATGGTGAATTTGTGGACTCGTGTGCGCCACCTCAAAAGAGTTACATTGCAATCATAGTTCAGGATAGCCACCGAGTCAAAGCTGGCTTGCTGCAGTTAAACCCCACCATCCCCTTTGTTGATAACGATGCATATGTAGTTAGTTCTGATGTAAGTCTTGCTGGGTACATTTGTACTCACGTTTGCCTATTTTATGTTTTTTGCAGAGAGACTTCGGTCTCACTAGTACTTCCGCGTGGACTTCGACGTTTAGCTTGTTACCTCAGCTACGATCTTGTGCCCTCGGCAGGATCTGGTAGATAGTCAGGCTTCTCAGCCTTTTTCATTTATAGATGTCTGTACCCAGACATGAAAGCTTCCGCTTGTGCTTTGACTCGTATGCTCTGAGTGTTGGGTCATGAGACCCATGTTTGTAATATCTCGCTCCTCGGAGCCTATTGAATAAATACTTGAGTCGTAGAGTCATGTTGTGATGCCATGTTGTGTTTGCACATATCGAGCATATTGTGTGTATGTTATTGAAATGCTTGGTATGTGTGGGATCTGACTATCTAGTTGTTTATCTTTAGTAGCCTCTCTTACCGGGAAATGTCTCCTAGTGTTTCCACCGAGCCATGGTAGCTTGCTACTGCTCCGGAACTTTAGGCTGGCCGGCATGTGTCCTTCTTCGTTCCTGTGTCTGTCCCTTCGGGGAAATGTCACGCGATGAATACCAGAGTCCTGTTAGCCCGCTACAGCCCGGTTCACCGGAGTCCTGCTAGCCCAGTGCTACAGCCTGGATTCACTCGCTGATGACCGACACGTTCGATGCTGGGTCATGGATGCCTGTCCCTGTAAGTCTGTGCCACTTTGGGTTTACAACTAGCCATGTCAGCCCGGGCTCCTTATCATATGGATGCTAGCGACACTATCATATACGTGTGCCAAAAGGCGCAAACGGTCCCGGGCAAAGGTAAGGCGACACCCGTGGGAATACCGTGCGTGAGGCCGCAAAGTGATATGAGGTGTTACATGCTAGATCGATGTGGCATTGAGTCGGGGTCCTGACAGCGTCGGTATCAGAGCTTGACTGCCTGTAGGATTACCAAGCCAAACTGGTCGAAGTTGAGTCTAGAAATTCTTTAGTTATATAAGGGAATTGATTGTGGGATGGAACGTAAGGCTCTTTTTTATTCCTTATACCTTATGCCCTTCTGATCTGAGTCATCTTATCTTTCCTACGGGGTTAAGGAACTAGGCTTTCTCTCTTTCTATCAGGATCACGTGTTATTAATCCGTAGACTTATAAGATTGTTGGATTTAAGTCTCAGTTCAGTTCCTACTACTTCCGTATGTTAATTGTTGATCTCGGAACCTTGATATTGTGCTTCTGAGTGGTTATGCCACCATTTTTGTAGTATGTCTCAAATTTTTTCTGAGCATTTACAGCCGTTATGCTATCCGAGTCATCCCAGGTTTCTAAATAGTCTGATGCATTTGCAAAATCCTTTCCCTCTGGTTTCGATGTTCCTTTATGCCAGCTCAATCACACTAATTGTTGAGTTGAGGTATTCTATTGCCTTGGCATTTATGTTGGAATTATTATTATGACCCTAGGTGTCTCAGGGGATCATCTAGTGGTCTAGCCATGATTTGTGTCCTAGTGTGATGATTCTGGCCTTTATTCTCGAAAGCATTCCGTGATGCTACTTAGTAGTAGGTATTCTACTCCTGGGTTTTGGACCCGAGATTCACTCTACTTACCTCAAGTTGATAGTGTTTGCTAGTTCCTTTAGGATATTAGTAACCTTTGCGATAGTTCTCGAGGTTCGTGGTACATCCTTCTTCCAATTACCATGAACCATTCTTGGCAGGAGTTCTTCTGAACCAAAAGATGACAACAAGAGTGCTCTCGATGAGTTCTCCATGCTATATTGTGACTCTGCCAGCTCAACCTTTCTGCATGGGTTATCCGGAAGAATTATGTTGAACTTTGTTCGGCATACCAACCCATGTATCCACAACTCAGAAAATCGTATGTTCCTTTGAGTTGTTCTCTTTAGTTGCATTCTGACCCTCGTCTATCAATTGATAGTCAAGAGTATGCGTGCGTTCGTTTATCGATGTCTATTACTCTTGTGGTCCGTGAAGCCATTCTATCGCAGAATGACAAGGAGAAACAAACTCCAGTACCTCTTCCATATCCAGGATTGGGTCAAAGAAGTTGTGCTCCGCAGATCAAATTGCTAATCCAGCTTTTGTTCTGTTCTACCTTGGAGTATTACCTTATTTTATATCGAGATTGTTATAGGAATTGCACACCATCCTATGAACTCTTGGTACAGTGATACTTCTTGCCATCATTGTTCATTCCTCGGATCCTGTGTTATTGTAACCGGAATGCCGACAAATGAATTATGGTGTATGAAGTCAATACTGCTAGCAACTCTATTGCTTGGTAGTTAAATGGATGATAACCTCGTTCTTAGCGTGTTGATTGTTGAATCGTCACCCTAAGACTGATTGTGCTACCTAGTCCCTATTTCTGGTGCACTCCTCGACCAATGAGTTAGGAGTTATTTCAAGTCCTCACTCATTTGATCATGTCGTCTTGCCCTCAAAGGCAAGATTGTTCTCAAGTTTAGTAACATACCGGTGGTTCGTGATTTTCTGAATATCTTCTCAGAAGTATTACCAGGTTGTCACCTGACCGCTATGTTGAGTTCGTGATCAAGTTGGTTTATTTCCTGTAAACCACTCCTTCTCCAAGAATCCGTGTTGGATACCCTGAGCTAGTTGGTTAAGCTAGACAACAACTTGGATAGTTGGAAGATAAAATCTTGCCTGACTTAGTTCGTTCCAAAGGGATATTCTTGTGTAGTGTGTGTTGAAGAAAGATGATATCTTCATCGATTGGTCCCTGTGATCAGTTGTTGGACCTATTGTCTTATCAATCCTTTGATTTGAGTGTGGGCCATCGTCAAGTCAAATCAGTACCAACGATGCTCGTAATGTTGTCTTATTCGTGGTTGATCCCTCGAGCATACACCATTACATCTTTGGTCTGACCAATGCTATCACCGTGTTCACTTAACCATGGAATTCCTTTTAAAAGGAAACCTAGATGAATTGTTGTTGAGCCCATTGACAACATCCTTATCTCCTCCATGATTTTGTTGAACATTAAGCTAGTGTTGGAAACTTTTGAAAGCATTTGTTCATGCTAGCTCATGAAGCATATGTTCGGATGTAAGAAGTGACTTCCTCTAGTTCATGTGCATTTGATGCAAGTTGCTGCCGTGGACTCGAGAAAGTCAATGTTGCTTCCTCTGGAATCATCGCAAGTTAGTCATGCACACGTGCGAAGAATTCTGTGGTTTGAAGACTTGCAACCTTCAATCTATATGTGTCCCGAGCACACCAAGCCACTGATTGATTTGTTCAAGGAGAAGGAGTTCCTTCATAAGAGCTAATCCGGACTTATGAAAGAACTTCGATATCCTCGTTGATGGTTCCCCCTCCTGAACTCGGTAGTGTTTTATTGTAAGACTACCATGTGGGCACGCTTGTCTGGGACAACGTGTTCACATGTTTGTAGCAGAACCAGCTCATGTTTTGGAGCTTACTATCGTAGTTCATCCCCGAGAATCTCGCAACGTCATCTTGTCGATTTGTGTTGCAAACTTTTGTTTTTCTTCCTAGACTCGATGAGTCTGGAATATCCTGACACCAACCAGATCTGAATCTCAGGCAGATATGATGGTTGGAACATTTCCCAAGAACTATAATACTGGTCCCTCGGTAACCGGTAAAGTGGATGTCATGGCCAACACACCCACCGGAAGACCTATTATTGTAGTATCTTGATTGAAGAAGTTGGCCACCTCCCCATAGGGATTTCGTAGGATTTACTCCAATAAGTTACCCTTATGGATTCTTGAGCTCCCGAAGTCCGACCTTTACTTGATGTTCTAGATACCAAACCATTTCAAGGAATGGGATACGCTAGTACATCAAGGAGAACATTAGAAGCGGAGTGCTAAATGTCTCTCGGTCGATCATCCAGATTTTATTTCCTTGGCCTCGCTAAGGTGAAATCTGAGAAGGTGTTATCCTCCTTTGCATCTGCATCCTCCATCACCATTCATCATGGTAGTAAGTTGTGTTACCGGACCCTTGACACGGATGTTGGTAAAACCTTGATGATTATGGAATTGCTCAAGTTCTTGAGAGCACGCACAAGCGCTAGGTGTTATCTTCGGCACTAACTGGGGTTCCTCTCCGTTTCCTCGGCAATGCTATGATCTTTTCAAAACAGTGAATCCACTCTCTATTGTTGGGTTCTTCCCCAGTTACCAGAATCATTCCCAGCATTTGCATTTTGTTCCCAGCTTGCACCGCCAATGTGCCATTCTACCATGGGTCTCTTCCATCTCCGGTGATAAGGAAATTCATCCATTACGTTGTCTTCAACAAGGTAATCCACATCATCCAAGTCCGAGTATGCCATTCTACGACCCCTGCCAATCGATTGCTGTGAATTGCCTTAGGCTGGTATGAAGAGTTTCAATGATCTCAGTATCAAAAGTAATTCTTTTTGCCACTTAAGGGGATATATCTTCGAGTCACCTTCCCTAAGGTGCATCATTATGGTGTCATGTCCAACTTAACTCCTCGCTACGTTGACAATCGTTTACCACCTTCTTAAGTGTGGAATTATTGTCCACCTAGTGAACCTTCGTCATCCGTTTCTTTCCACCCCTCTTGATGTGTATCTCGTGTCTCAACCCGAGAGATGGTCCTATGTCTCATTCCGTGAGTTAATCCTGAGTTGTTCGATCTTCGAGGAGATCGACCCTTCTAGAGTCTCCTTCCCTCCAGGTCATGTTGGCAGGATTTCTCAAAGCAAGACGACAAGACAAAGATGGTGATCGAATCAACGTTCAATTGAAGTGCAACCTGGATCGTGAAGATTGTGCTAGTTTGCGTTCCCCCTTCACCTTACCCTACGCTTGAATCTCGAGACGAGATTCTTGTTTAGTGGGGGCGAGTTGTCACATCCCTAATTCTGGCCTGTCCTATGCCTGCTTCCATCTGAGCATCATGTTTAAATTTTTTGAAACCTGAACTGAGGAATTCAGAAGCCTCAAAACCCTAAATAAAAGAAGGGCAGAAACCCTAAAAATCTCATTCATTGTTCCAAAATGCTCTTCTTAAATGTTTGATAATTTTTGGCAAGGGTTCTGGTCCCAACCAAAATATTGAACATTTTTAAGGATTTATTTTTGGGATTTTGAATTTAATTCATTAGCTATTTGAATTTGAATTATATTCATATAATTAGAATATAATTTCAGATACCCCTGAAATATTTTATAAGCTTATGGAAAAGTCCATCTAGCAATATAAAATATTCAGAGGAGTTTTTGGCATTGTTTGAATTATTTTGAAATTCAAAACAGTGGCAAAATAAATTAAATAAAACAAAACAGAAGAAAAAAATAAAAAGAACAGAAGCCTACCTGGGCCATTTACCTATAGCCGGCCCAGCTGGCCAGCCCATCCGGCCGGCCCAGCCCACCTCCTTCCCCCCCCCCCCCTTGTCATCTTCCTCCTTTGCCAGGAGGACGAACAGAGGCGAGGCGTGGCGCGCGCCCGAGAGGCCTCGGCCACCTCCTGCTTCCCCCTGGCCACCTCCTGCTTCTCTCGTCGCCCTGGACCCCGTCCGCGACGCCACGCACCCCCCCAGGCCTCTCACTCTCTCCCCGAGCTCCTCTCTTCCTCTGGCTCTCTCGCGCGCAGCCACCGAACACACCCGTCGCCGCCGACGAGCATCACCGCGGCCACCGTCCACCCCGTGCCTCTCCGATGAGTTCAGAGGAGCCGCCATCGCCTTCTGCGTCTTCTACACCAACCCATTCGACCGCGGGAGCCCTGTAGCGTCTTCCCGGAGGCTCGTCCCCAACCTTCGGCCGCCGGCGAACTTCCGAGGATTCGCGAGCTCCAGCCCCTCCCCGGCCTCGCCGTTGCCTCTACCGGATCCGCTCTGAGCTCCTCTTCCATTTCCCTCCTCCCGCGCTCGTTCCTGCACGCTAGCCGCCCTTTTCACCGGGGCGTGAGCTCCTCACCGCCGGCGATGACGCGGACAAGGCCAGAGCCACCGGAGCAGCTACCGAGCACGGCAACGTGCTCCACACCTCACCAGGAACCTAACTCACACACCAGCTTCCCCTCCCGTGCCCCTAATGCCAACCCCGACCTCGCCCGAACTCCGGCCACCGCCGTGAGCTTGCCTCCGGTGAGCTCGGGCCACCTCAGCCCCTGCCGTTTGCACAGATGGATGCGGGCGAGTCCCAGCTCCACGTAGACGCCCTCATCCGCCCGTTTGGCCGCCGGAGCAAGAAGTCCGAAGGCCTCCGCCGTCTCGGCCTCGCCGGCGTCAAGCCGCCGGCAGGTTAGGCCCTGCTGACCAGGGGTTTGACCCCCCCTGGGTCGATGACAGGTGGGGCCAGTCCCCCCTGTTAATTAGTTTAGTTTATTTTAATTTAATTACCCCCCTGCTGACACTAACATGTGGGCCCTAGTGCCCTAATCTTTAATTAAACTAAACTAAACCCCCCTGTTTAACCTGTGACGCTGACATATGGGTCCCACAGGTCAGTTTTGACCTGGACGGCGCCCGTTGACCTGCTGATGTCACTATGAGGTCATGCTGACGCAATAATTCCTTTCTGGAATTTAATAAATCTTAAAATGATTTAATAATTCCAGAAAATGCCTAAAACTTCTAAAAATCATAGAAAATTAACCGTAACTCCAAATTAAATAAATTATATATGAAAATTATCAGAAAATTCAAGGAATCCATCTGTACCACTTTCATGCATGTTAGAACAACTTGTAGCTGCTGTTTAGCACAAATCAATTAAATGGCATTTGAATAATCAACATATGGAGTTTGAATTTGAATCTTGTATTCAAACCAACTTCATTTAATCTGTTGCTAGTTTCATTAGCTCATATTGCCTACTCATTCTTGCTTGTTTGTCATGCCTGCTACTGCTTAGAGTTGAGTCAGGTCTGATTCATCAGGGATGAATCAGAGGTGTGTGAACATGTTCTATACTGTGTGTGGCTAAGTGTGTAACACGATTTGGTAAAGGTAGCGGTGAGAGGCCATGTAGGAGTAAGGTGGGTTGTCTCATTGCAGCCGTCCTCAGGAACTGAGTTCTGTGTTTGTGATCCATGACTCAGCTACTAACCATACATTGGGCCCTGAAATATGACCTCGCCTCGACTTCTTATTCACCCTTGTCCTCTGTCCAGGAGTTGCAAGTAGTTTCTGTGTTTGTAGTATGCTGGAGGCCGTGGACAGCGCTGACCGTAGGGGTTGGGCTGTGATGCGGTAGGCACGTGGCCGGGTAACCGGGCGCCCGTTTGGTGTCAGGAACCCTGTTCACACATCGTTTGGGGCTGTGAGCGAAACTCCGGCC